>NC_059326.1:239686707-239694388 GCF_018350155.1 Leopardus geoffroyi | reverse complement strand
TTCCAGTTCACGTTACCGTATACCCGTTACGTTGTTACGTATTAACGTTCAAGTTACCGTTACAGTTACCGTTATCCCGTAACAGTACCCGTTCCCAACGTTACAGGTCCACGTTCCAGTTTCCCACGTTAAAGTTCAAGTTAAAGTTCCAGTTACGTTCCGTTCCCGATCCCGTTATTAAGTTACGTTAAACGTTAAGTTCCAGTACGATCAAGTTAAAGTATCACGTTAAACGTTAACGTTAATCCCGCTTCGTACCGTTCAATGTTACCGTTAACAGTTCACAGTTAAAGTTCCCGTTCACGTTACAGTTTTCACTCAGTTACCAGTTACAAGGTTACAGTTAACAGTTCCACGTTAACGTTCCGTTACCGGAAATGTAAGTTCGTTCACCGTTCCCGACGTTCCCGGTTTACAGTTCCAACAAGTTCCAGTTATCCCGTACCGTCCCAGTTACCCCGTTCCTACGTTACAAGTTCCAGGTTAAAGTTACCAGTTACACGTTCACGTTAACGGTTACCGTTACACGTTACACGTTCCAGTACACCGTTCAGTTACCCGTTCCCGTTAAAGTTTACACGTTCCGATTAATTCACGTTACAACAGTTCAACTTACCGTTCCACGTTCAAGTTCAACCGTTTCACAGTTCCGAGTTCCAGTTAAAGTTCCCGTTTACAAGTTCACGTTCCAGTTACGTTACAAGTTCCCGTTCCCGTTACACGTTACAGTTACCCGTTCACCGTTCACCGTTCGCAGTTCACGTTACAAGTTAAAGTTAAGGTCAACGTTAAAGTTCCCGTAAAAGTTTCAGTATCCAGTACACGTAACATCGTTAACGTTAACGACGTTCCCCGTACAACCGTACGTTCCGTTAAAGTTAACGGTCAAAAATACGTTAACGTTTAAAGTTACGTTCCCGGGTTAACGTTCCACGTTCCAGTTACCTCCGTTAACGTTCACGTTACCCAGTTCACAGTTAAAGTTAAAGTTAAAGTTACCGTTCAAGTTACCGTTACAGTTACCGTTCACGTTCCCGTTAACAGTTACACGTTCAGATTCTCTCCGTTCCAGTTCCCGATTTCCTTACACCGTTCCGAAAGTTTCCAGTTCACACGTTAACCCGTTACGTTAAAGTTACCGTTCCCGTTCAAGTAAACACCCCCGTTCCCGACCGTACCGTACCGAACCGATACCCGAACCTATTCCCGATACCGTACACGTTAAACGTTCCCGTCCAAGTACCACGTACCGTTCACCCGATCAGATCCGAACACCCGTTCACGTACCCGTTTCCAGATCCGTAAAAAGTTAATTAACACCGTCCGTTTAAGTTCCCGTTCCCGTTCAAGTTAACGATTACCGTCCGTACACCGTTACAAGTTCGTTACCCTCCCAGAAGTCAAAGTTCCAGTTCCCAACCAGAACCCGTTCACGTTCCAGTTTAACTCTCACGTATCCCGTTACAGTTCCGTTAAACCGTACCCTGTATCCGTATCCCGTTACCAGTTCAAGTTACTTTAAACGTTCAGTTCAAGTATCAAGTTTAAAGTTACAAGTTCAAGTTACAGTTTACACGTTAAGTTCCAGTTAACGTTCCAGTTAAAGTTAAAGTTCAACAGTATACATTTCAAACGTTAAAGTTCACGTTTCCCGTTACGTTCTACCGTTCAAGTTCCCGTTAACGTTACCAGTTCACGTAGTTAAACGTTCCACCGTAAAAGTTCACGTTCAAGTTACGTTCCGTTCCACAGTTAAAGTTCAAAGTTCAGTTTACACGTTCACACCGTTCCCGTTCCACGTTAACCGTTCCGTTAGTTCCGTTAAAGTTCCCGTTCACGTTCAAGTTCCCGTTACGTTCCCGTTAACACCGTTCCCGTTAAAGTTTCAAGTTAACGTTAAATGTTAGATCCGTTCACCGTTCCCAGTTACACCCGTTCCAGTTACCGTTAAAGTACAGTTAACGTACCGTTTCCACGTTTCACGTAACCCGTTCTCAGGTATCCCGTTCACCGTTACGTTCCCGTTCCACGTTACACGTCCCGTTCCCGTTCGTTCACCAGTTTGCCCAGATCACGTTCCCAGTTCCCGTTCCCGTTCGACCACCCGTTCCCTGTTAAAGTTAAAGTTTACAAGAACCGTTCAAACCGTTCCCGTTCCCGTTACAGTTACAGTTAAAGTTCCGTTCAGTTCCACGTTACGTTAAAGTTTCACCACGTTCCGTTTACAGTCACGTTACCGTTCGTCAAGTTACCAGTTCACGTCTCACAACGTTTCAAAGTTCGTTCGCCGTTAAAGTTACACGTTTCCCGTATCCCGTATCAACGTTCCAGTTCACGTTCCCGATAACCCGTACCGTTCCCGTTCACCGTTACCGTTCACACGTTCCCGATCCAGTTACCAGGTTACCGTTCCGTTAAAGTTACGAAACCCGTTACCCGTTAACGTTACCGTTACGTTCCCGTTCCGTTACCCGATTCAAGAATCCACGTTACACGATTCCAGTACCGTTCAAAGTTCCAGTCAGTTAACGTTACCGTTACCGATCCAGTTAAAGTTAAAGTACCGTAAAGTTCACGTTCCAGTTACGTTAAAGTTCCACGTTAACCGTTTCCCGTTCCGTTACGTACACGTTAAGTTACCCGTTCACGTACCGTTTAAAGTTAAGTTCCCGTTCCAGTAATCCAGTTCCCGTCTCAGTTCCGATCCGTTCACAGTTACCAGTTCACAGTTCCCGTATACGTTAAAGTTCCCGTTAAGTTACCAGTTACGTTAAAGTTTAAACGTTACCCGTTCTTAACCGTTACGTTCAAAGTTAACGTTCAAGTTCAGTACAGTTCCCGTTCACGTTCCAGTACAAGTACCCGTTACAAGTTCACAGTTCCACGTTACGTTACAACCGTTCCCGTTACAAGGTTCAGTTCCACGTTCCCGTTCAGTTACGTTACCGTACCGTTCCGTTACGTTAAAGTTCAGTTAAAGTTCCGTTACACGTTCCTCAGTTCAGTTAACCCGTTAACGTTCCGTTCCCAAGTTCCCGTTCCCAGTTCCAGTTAACCGTTCCAGTTCACGTTCACAGTTCCAGTTTCCCGTTACAGTTTCCCGTTCCCGTTCAGTTCCGTACCCGTTACCGTTCAGTTACATTTTAATCCCGTACGTTCCCGCAGTTACAAGTTACCTGGTTTAAAGTTCAGTCCGTTCCCAGTTCCGTTACGTTACACGTTACCCGTTCCAGTTAAAGTTTTCAGTTCCGTAAGTTCCAGTTTACAGATTTTCCAAGTTCAAGTTACCGTACCCGTTCACGTTCAAAGTTCCAGTTACAGTTCCGTTAAAGTTAAGTTAAAAGTTCAAAGTACGTTTAAAGTTCCCGTTAAAGTTCCAGTTCCAGTTAAAGTTCCCAGTTAAGTTAGTTAGTCACAGTTCCATCCCGTCTTACACGTTTCCGTTTACGTTAAGTTACCGTTCACGTTAAAGTAAGTTACACGTTCCCGATACGTTAAAGTTAAAGTTCCCGTTCCCGTCCCGTTACAGTTAAAGTTCCGTTACCAAGTTCCAGTTACACAGTTCCCGTAAAGTTAAAGTTACCCGTTACAGTTCCCGTTCACAGTTAAAGGTTCCAGTTACCGTTCCAGTAAAGTTCCGTTTAAGTTACATCCGTTACGTTCCAGTTCAAGATGTTAAAAAGTTAACGTTCAAGTTACAGTTCCAGTTCCACGTTAAAGTTACACGTTAAAAGTTAGTTACGTACAGTTACGTTATGTTCCGTTAAGTTACCAGTTCCGTCAAGTTACCGTTAAGTACGTTCACGTTCCTCGTTCACGTTCAAGTACAAGTTACACGTTCGTTACCGAAGTTCCCGTTCCCGTTCACGTTAAAGTTAAAGTTAAGTTCAGTTACGTTAAAGTTAAAGTTAAAGTTAAGTTAAAGTTCCGTTCACAGTTACGTTCAAGTTTAAAGTTCACAGTTCCCGGTTAAGTTACAAGTTCCCGTTCCCGTTAAAGTAGTTCAAGTAAAGTTCCCGTTCCCGTTCAGTTAAAAGTTCCGTTACGACCGTTAAAGTTCCCGTTACGTTCAAGTTAAGTTAAAGTTAAGTTCCCGTACAGTTACGTTAAGTTCCCGTTAAAGTAAGTAGTTATCCCGTTACCGTTACCGTTCCCGTTCACGTTAAGTTCCCGTTTCCCGTTCACGTTAAAGTTCCCGTTACAGTTCAGTTAAGTTAAAGTTCCAGTTCACCGTTCCCGTTAAAGTTAAGTTCATCCCGTTAAAGTTACAGTTACACGTTACAGTTCAAGTCCCGTTTCCCGTTAAGTTCCCGTTAAGTTCACGTTCACGTTCCAGTTAAACGTTCCCGTTCCCAGTTCCCGTTCAAAGTTCAAGTTAAAGTTAACGTTCCCGTTAACGTTACAGTTAAAGTTAAAGTTAACGTTAAGTTAAACTTTCCGTTATTCCCGGTTATGTACGTTAAAAGTTAAAGTTACGTTCGTTAACGTTAAAGTTCCCGTTAAGTTCAAAGTTCCCGTTCCAGTTAAAGTTAAGTTAAAGTTAGTTAAGTTACAGTTAAACGTTACGTTAAGTTCAAGTTAATAAAGTTCCCGTTCTAAAGTTAAAGTTACAGTTAAGGTTAAAGTTTAAAGTTCCAGTAAGTTAAAGTTTCACGTTACGTTAAAGTTAGTTAAGTTAACGTGTTCCGTTAACGTTTAAAGTTCAGTTAAAGTTAAATACGTTAGTTACCCGTTAAAGTTAACGTTAAGTTAAAGTTACGTTCCAAGTTCAACAGTTAACGTTAAGTTCCAGTTACGTTAACGTTCCCCGTTCACGTTAGTTAAAGTTAAGTTCAAGTTCAGTTAAAGTTAAAGTTAAAGTTAAAGTTACCGTTTAAAGTTAAACGTTCCCGTTCCCGTTAGTTCCAGTCACGTTCAAGTTTTTAAGTTCAAGTTCCGTTCAAAGTTAGTTAAAGTTAAGTTACACGTTCACAGTTCACGTTCAAGTTTAACGTTCAAAGTTAACGTAACGTTAAAGTTTACCGTTCCACAGTTTACCGTTCACGTTACAGTTAAAGTTCAAGTTAAAGTTCAAGTTCCCGTTAAAGTTAAACGTTAACGTTTACAGTAGTTACAGTTCAAAGTAGTTAAGTGTAGTTAACGTTCCCGTTCAAGTTCCGTTAAAGTTAAAGTTAAAGTTCCCGTTAAAGTTAACAGTTCCAGTTCGCCGTTCTTAAAGTTAAAAGTTCACGTTCACCGTTCCCAGTTAAAGTTCAAGTTAAGTTTAAAGTTCAAGTTCAAAGTTCAGTTAAAGTTACAGTTCACCGTTAAAGTTCAAAGTTAAAGTTAAAGTTCCCGTTAACGTTCAAGTTCACGTTACAGTTACAGTTAAGTTCCACGTTACACGTTACAGTTAAGTTAAAGTTCAAAGTTCCCGTAAAAGTTCCCGTTAAAGTTAAAGTTCAAGTTACGTTAAGTTCACGTTAAAAGTTCACGTTCCACGTTCCCGTTCAAGTTAACGTTACCGTTAATTTCCCGTTATCACGTTACAGATCAGTTCCGTTAAGTTAAAGTTAACCGTTCCAGTTCCCGTTAAAGTTAAAGTTCCGTTCACAGTTCCACGTTACACGTTCAAAGTTAAAGTTCCGTTACCGTTAAAGTTAAAGTGTCCCGTTAAAGTTAAGTTCAAAGTTCCCGTTAACCGTTCCCGTTAAAGTACAGTTCAAGTTAAAGTTAACGTTCAAAGTAGTTCACGTACCAGTTCAAGTTCACGTAGTTAAAGTTGTTAAAGTTCAAAGTTCCTTTCAAAGTTAAGTTCCCGTTAAAGGTTAAAGTTAAAGTTAAGTTACGTTATCGTTCCCGTTAACGTTACGTTAAGTTCCCGTTCACGTTCAAGTTAAAGTTACAGTCCAGTTAACGTTACAGTTTAAAGTTCCCGTTCCAGTTAAGTTAAAGTTAAGTTTAAAGTTAACGTTAAAGTTACCGTTACGTTCCCGTTCAAGTTAAGTTACGTTATAAGTTCCACGTTAACGTTAGTCCCGTTCCCGTTAACGTTAAAGTGATCCCGTTACCGTTCCAAGTTCCCGTTACCGTTAAAGTTCCCGTTTAAAGTTCCACGTTAAGTTCCCGTCGTTCAAGTTCCCGTTAACAGTAAAGTTACGTACCCGTTCACCGTTACGTTCCCAGTTCCCGTTAAAGTTAAAGTTTACGTTCCAGTTAACCGTTAACGTTCAACGTTCCAGTTACAGTTCACCGTTCCGTAACGTTACTTTAGTTCAGGTTCACAGTTACCGTTTCCGTTCCACGTTCCCGTTCAGTACCCGTTCACGTTAAGTTAAGTTAAACGTACGTTAACGTTACGTTCCCGTTACCAGTTAAAGTTCAGTTCCCGTACGTTCCCGTTCCCGTACCCGTTAAGTTAAAGTTCCACGTTACGTTAAAGTTCACGTTAAGTTCAGTTAAGTTAAGTTAAGTACCGTTCAAGTTAAAAGTTAAAGTTAAGTAGTTAACGTTAAAGTTCCCGTTCCCGTACAAAGTTAAAGTTCAAGTCCCGTTAAAGTTTCCAAAGTTCCCGTTCCCGTTCCCGTACAAGTTCCCGTTAAAGTTTCCGTTACACGTTGTTCACAGTAACCCGTTCCCGTTAAAGTTACGTCACGTTAACAGTTCAAACCGTTCAAGTTAAGTTAAAGTTCCCGTTCCGTTCCCGTTACCAGTACCAGTACTCCGTTCCGTTCCCGTTCCCGTAACCCGTTCCAGTCAAGTATCCCGTCCGTACCCGGTTCCCGTAACGTTCCCGTTAAGTTCCGCACCAGTAAAAGTTCAAGTTAACGTTACAGTTCCCGTTACCGTTCCAGTTCAACGTTCCCGTTCCGTTACCGTTCCCGTTCCGTTCCGTACGTACCAGTTCACGTTAACGTTCCCGTTCCACAGTTACAGTTAAGTTACACGTTCCGTTCACGTTCAAGTTCCACGTTAGTTCCCGTTACAACGTAACGTTCACGTTCCCGTTCACGTTACGTTCCCGTCCGTTACCAGTTTCAGTTCCGTTCCCGTATCCCGTTACCGTTACGTTTCACCGTTACAGTTAAAGTTACCCGTTACCGTTCCCAGTTCTACAGTCCCGTAAAGTCAATATCACGTTCCGTTCACGTACAAGTTCCCGTTACAGTTAAAGTTAACGTTAACGTTCTACGTTACAGTTCCAGTTCACAGTTCTAAGTCCCGTAATCGTTCCGTTACCGTTACCGTTCAAGTTAAAGTTCCCAGTTAACCCGATACCGTAAGTTTCGTTCCACGTTAAGTTCAGTTCCCGTTCCCGTTCCGTTACGTCCCGATCCGTTAGTCGTTACCGTTACGTTAAAGTTAAAAGTTACGTTCAAGTTACAGTTCCGTTCACGTTCCCGTTCCCGTTACGTTCCCGTTCAAGTTAAAGTTACGTTAAGTTACCGTTAAAGTTCAGTTACAGTTAGTAAAGTTCAGTTAAGTTTCAGTTCCCGTTCCCGACAGTTCCCGTTCAACAGTTCCCGTTCCCGTACCCGTTCCCGATCCGTTAAAGTTAAAGTTCCGTTAAGTTCCCGTACCCGTTCCTTAACTATCCCGTACCGTACACGTTCCCGTTCAAGTTAAAGTTCCCGTTACGTACACGTTATTCCGTTAACAGTTCCCGTTACGTAACCCGTTACCCGTTCCACCGTTACAGTTA